>NW_028252230.1:0-27976 GCF_964263255.1 Lissotriton vulgaris | reverse complement strand
CTGGCAAAAGCTCCTGAGCTTCCTAACATTGGCCCTTTTTGCAAACTGTGCAATAAAGTTCTAAATGTTGCCGAATAGACAATTCCGATTTACAAAAAGGGGGGGGGTGGTGATGAACAGAGTGTCTGAGTTAAACAGACCACTCTTACCCAGTCCAAAGATCAGGGCTTGATCCATCACCGTTATTTATCTCACTGCCCCATCCCAGCTCAGAACCTGGCTATATGCAAATCAGTCTGTCCCTGGCCCAGTGCATCATGGGAACAGGGCAGACTAAACTACCAAGCCAATTCTTCACCAGAAAGGAGACAAGCTACCGGGGACCGGTTTCTGGCATTTCAGCCTTCTTCGGCTTCAGATGTGAGTCCCTTGCTCATTGCACCATCAGGATTCAAGCAAGCCGGGCCGAAGACGGCTGAAATGCCAGAAACCGGTCCCCGATAGCTTGTTTCCTTCCCAGTGTAAGAATTGGCTTTTGTAGTTTGGTTTGCCCTGTTCCCATCATGCACTGGGACAGGAACAGACTAATTTGCATACAGCCAGGTTCTGAAACTGGGATGGTGCAGTGAGCTAAAAAACGGTGTTGGATCTAGCCCTGATCTCTTGACTGGGTGAGAGTATTCTGTTTAATTCCGAGACTCTGTCCCTCACCACCCCTTGTTGTAAATAGAATAGACAATTCCAGCAATTCTTACACTGCAAGAATTAACAAATGTTTATTTATTTTTGTTCAAGACGTGTTGCATAAGTTCTGTGTATTCTGTTTATACAATTTATATTTTTCCAATTCCCAGTTTTAGAACGATTAAAAAAAAACTCCCAAAAAAGCACAAAATAAAACCAATAAAAAAACTACAATATTGAAAAAAGTTCTCATCAAAACCACCTTTTCTGGTTGAAAGAACGAAAAATAATATATGACATGGTTTTCTCTGAATTTCTGTTTTTGTATGTCTATGTATATATATATATATATTCTAGTTTGTAAGGCTGTTTTGTTCTTTTTATGGCTGTATTAGTGTTTGGGAGGGTGTGAAAGTATGTTTGAAAGTAGCTGTTTGGGTGTCTTGGTGACTAGATCAGTGTGTGCCTGTGTGTGTCAGTGTCTGCATCAGTGTGTGCCTGGGTGTGTCAGTGTCTGTATCAGTGTGTGCCCAGCTGTGTCGGTGGTTATATCAGTATGTGTCTGGGTGTGTGAGAGGCTTCTTCAATGTCTGCCTCGGAGTGTTAGTGGCTGTATCAGTGTGTGCCTGAGTGTGTCAGTGGCTATATCAGTGTGTGTTTTAATATAGAGAGAATGTATTGGTGTGTACCTGGGTGTGTCAGCAGCTGTATCCGTGTGGGTCTGGGTATGTTAGTAGCTGCATTAGTCTTTCGCTGGGTGTGCCATTGTCTATATCGGTATGTGCTTGGGTGTGTCAGTATCTGCCTGCGTGTGTCAGTGGCTGTATTAGTGTGTGCCTAGGTGAGTTAAAGGCGATATCAGTGTGCGTCTGGTTGTGCAAGAAACTGTATCAGTGTGTTTGAGTGAGTTAGTGGCTGTATCGGTATGTAAATGTGTGTCTCAGTGGCTGTATCAGTGTGTGGCTGGGTGCATGGGTGAGTGCATCAGTGTGTGAGAGTCTCTGTGGGTCTGAAAGTGGGTGTGTGAATCTGTGAGCGGGTCTGTGAGTGTGCGAGTGGGTCTGTGAGTGGGTGTGTGAGTGTCTGTGTGGGTCTGTATTTGTGTAGGTGAGTGTGTGAATGGGTGTGAGTGAGTGTGTGAATAGGTGTGTGAGTGTGTGAATGGGTCTGTGAGTGGGTGTGTGAGTGGGTCTGTAATGGGTGTGTGAGTGCCTGTGTGCATCTGTAAGTGGGTTTGTGAGTGTGTGAATGGTTCTGTGAGTGGGTGTGTGAGTTTGTGAGTGGGTCTGTGAGTGGGTGTGTGAGTGTCTGAGTTGGTCTGTGAGTGGTTGTATTTTTTAAAATGTACTAGCTTACCTGTCGCGCGTTGCTGCGATCTCAGAAGAAAGGAAACTTAAGGAAACTTGTTATGATAACATTCAATTTACATTGTGTCATTTTTATTGAAACTTATTCATTTTAATATGGAAAACATTTTAAAGTGTTGTTTTGATTCTGTTTATTTATTCGAGTGCTTGTGCATACACAGTATTTTTTGTTTTTCCGTCTGGTGCGTACACAAATAAATCAGAAGGTTTTCCGACGCGTGAGCTGCCCACATACAGTTGTCCATGTGAGAAGCACGGATTCTCCAAATCTAGTCCACACACTTGCAGCGATTGTCCTTGTGCTTTGTTGATGGTCATTGCAAAAGCGAGTTGCACCGTAAACTTTAAACGTTCAGTATTGGAAACATTATGAGGGCCCTGGGGGCCCGGGGGGCCGATATTTAACACATTTTTGTTTTTGCCAGAAACCTTCACGGGAGTGTACTCAACAACTTCCCAAAGTTTCATGGCGATCGAATGAATGGTGTAGTAATGCATAAAGGACAAACAGACATACTTTCGTTTTTATATATATAGATGACCGAATTTGCAGATCCACTGCGATTTAACATGGGGAGCTGTGCTGAGCATCGCGACGGATCACTGAATCCATAGTTTTGGGACAATTTATTCCCAATCAGGGGTCCCTCACAGACCCTATATTGTACCCTTGGGGTCAGGGTACCTCTTCCCTGACCCCTTCTATTACAGTTTATGGGAATTTTCATCCCCGGGACCGTTCCCCGTTATGGAAAATGGCGGTCGCAACTTTCTACTCACGTTGCGACCAGCCAATCACGGCATTGCTGTTGGCACCTGGATTTGCAGAGCGCCATGATGGGTTTGCGTACCTAGTTGTACACATTTATTTTCCCTTTAATATTCCACAAACTGCAGAATGGATTTGCACCAAACCACTAAAAGAGAACTTTCTGGACTAAGAACTAGCTTTCTGCCAAATTTGGTGTAATTCTGTTCAGTGGTTCAAACTGAAGTCGTGTCTAATATCTCTACTGGAATTATTACTGGAAATGCACTTTTGTCAACCCTCCCTGTTTACTCGGCCCTTGCTTGATGGATCACCCCAAAACTTTCCATGCACAACTAAACACACGGGGACACTTTTTGGGAAACTTTTGTGAAGATTTGTCTAACGGCGCCAAAGTTATAAGCAAACCAAAAAGCGATTTTCCTATGGAAACTAGATCCTAACTATAACTACGTACCACCGCCAGGAGGTAATATATAAACATATATATATATATATATATATATATATATATATATATATATATATATATATATATATATATATATATATATATATATATATATATATATTATTCGTTTTATGATATGCACTTCGATTGTTAACACTGATTGGATGCTCTTTGATACCAGCAACCAGAACTAGCAAATTTTCTTTTTGTAAATTACTCCTTCAGGAGTCAATTTATGGATGGATTTGCATGGTGTAGTCAACGCACAGAAGTAAAGGAAACAACACATCCACTTTGCATCCATTCAGTAATCATATTTAGTCACCATAAAAAGAGAAGATTGTCTTACAGCTTTTCATCGCTGAACTATTTAAAGGCTCACCAAGATGTCAATGGAAGACAGTAGATTTAAAATATCCTCCGAGGCATGAGTAAAAGAGAGAATTGTTATTCTGAAATTAGGCTCTCTGCCTGCTGCTGTAACATCTGCAGGGGCAGGTCCTACAGTGATGAAATAATTATTTAGCTATAGGTCACCTCAGACAAAGAAAGGCAAAAGCTCTCGTAGATCACATTTCCGGTGACCTCATTTGTCCCAGTCAAATAAAGTTTAGGCCTGGGCGAAATTTTAAGTACGCCAAAGTAATTAGAATAATTTCAAGTTACTCTTTTGACATAAAATTACCAAACATTACGTTGTTATACCAGTTTGCGGAACTATGAGTAATTTGACACAAAAATCCTATCGTAGGATTGCAGAAACAACAACATTGGCAAGTATGAGAGGTTGCTGGCTGCTACTGTTCATGTACTGTTGCATTTACCATTATTTTCTTAGAGAAAACTACATCCTTAGCTCACTTTTAGATGCAAGTGCGCATTTTCAAAATAGCAGAAAAATTACAGGTTATGCTCCTCACATATTAGTGCTGTAATTTCACGTAAGTATGCTTCAGCAAATTACACAAATTACGCTCACCTCTATTCATGATTACATTTTGCAATGTTTTTTGTATTGTCAGATCACAACCCAGCATATGAAACCTGCCAGATTGCTATTCCCTTGGTCACTTCTAGTTAGAGAACTTGGGTGATGACATCAATTATCTTTGTGGTAGAGCCTCGTTCTGATGGTGAAATAATATTTGTATTGGGATTACAATGTTTCACCTAGTTAGAAGATTGTGTTCCTTTGAAAAGACTTCCTACTGCTATGGAATTAGCAGAGATTTTCTTGCAAGGCTTTGAGACTCTATAGCATCCCAGTCACTACAGTTACAGATGGAGAGTCCCAATAAGTTGCTTTTTCTTGATCAGATCTGATGAAAGACATTGCACACTCTACTTTGAGTCCGCTATTAATCACCCCCAGACAGATGAAGAAACAGAATGTTTCAATCATTCCATTGAACAGTACTTAAGATCAGTGCTTTAAATGGAAAGAAATAAGTGCAGGTACTCACCAAAAGGAGCAGTGGGCCAGAGTTTAGGGGGGGCTAAGGGGGAACAAGGGGCGGGGTTAGCTTTTTGACTGTGCCAACGTTGTATGCATGAAATCTGCATGCATTTTATCACCCGCGTAAGGATTACATGCTGCTTCAGCCTGCCTTAAATCGAACTGGTGGCCTACAGCCCACTGAGCCATCTGTCCAGTATTTGTAATCTTTTGTAACATGCACATGTCACTTTTCTCTTGTCACATACTGTTTGCTACCTCTTACATTTTGTTTGCTCTCGATACTTGCGCAAGTGCCACCATTGCCTCATGTGACGTTTGTTCTTGTGTTTGAGTGTCCTCCATTTATTGCAGTATTATCCCTCTACATGTAATTTGTACGCTTTTGTAACCTGCACACATATCACTTTTTCCTCCTGTAATGTATCGTTTGCTACCTCTTGTATTAGGGATGGCGGAATGACAAGTAATACAGTATCAGGAAAAGGGAGTGTAGATGGTACTATAAATAGCGAACATAAGAAAAAGAAAATGTCCAAAGCTAACACACGGAACCACAACCCAGTGACCCCAACTCCTAATTCCTCATCAGGCATACCTTGTTGGGTAGCAAACATGGTAGCTGATCTTAAAGCAGACCTTGAAGACACGATTATCGCCCACATTAAGCCTCTCATGTCAAAAATTGACAGACTGACATCACTAATAAACACCAAAGGGATTGGTCCTAACAAGTCAGGCGGAAATGCGGGCATATCATCCCAAGGGGGTTCGAAAGGGGGGACATTAGGGGGAACCACTAGTAAACCTTCAAAAGATGTTCCTACACAGCTTAAATTGCTTCCAGTAAATACAGCAACAGCTATGCAACATCTGACCCAAACTGGGAAAAAAGCTGTTGCTGCTGTTCCAACTTCTAACACTACTGGTTCTATCCCGCAGATCCAGCAGGATTTAGGAACTGGTAAACGCCCTAACCAAGTAGCTAAGGATGTCCAAAGTACCAGTAAACACACAACATTAGTCTCCTCTCCAAATAAAAACCTAGAGGCAAAGACAAGACCGGTTCGCTTCAAGACAATCAATTTGCCACCGGAAGCTTCACCCTTTGTGGTCGTATTATAGGGTGTACCACCACTGAAGGAGGGAAGAAGGGAAACTTATGTTGAGTTAAGGAACAAATGTGCACAATGGTTACAGTTAAATAGACCCTTACCCCCACATATGTCTGGGGAAATACTTGCAGTCAGAAGAGGAGAGTGGATAGGTAGGGACACTAAAACAATAGCAGGGGACATTATAACTAATAATTTCAGGAACACAGCGGTAGTGAACTATATATGTAATGCACCCATTAGTGGAGCCAACACCCAAATCCACCTATTCCCCCTTTCCTATTTATACCCATTGGCACCTAGACAACATATCCCGAGAACTAGTTTTTCAACAAACAGGGCTTACTTACAAGCTCCCCACCATACTTTCCACCAGTGGCAGTCACCCTGGCAAGGCCCTCCTGTAGTCGACCCTTTTTTATCCCAGTTTGCACACTGGAACAGGTTCTGTGCCCTTGACGATGTAGATTGACTTACTCTTGAGGTAACCAGTGCCCCACCCCTGGCCTTGAAATGGAGGGAGGAGGAGTACACAATGACTGTACCGCAAGCCACGTGCTCTAATCCTCCAACCGTGACAGCCCCTAGTAAAACCAAGCCAATATCCTCTATGCAGCTAAGTGAGGGCCTGGGACCCCAAAGCAATAGTAAAAATAACGGTAATTCCGACAAGGGATCAATAAAAATCCTTAGCTGAAACCTTGCAGGCATCTACAGGAAACTGGGTTTGCCTGAATGGAATGACTTGGTTGAGGCGCACAAAATTTGTTTGTTCCAGGAGACCTGGAGTGTTGAACCGCTCCATCGGGTCGGATTTGTAACCCATTTTGTGCCCGCTGAGAAAGCTATACACAGGAAGGAACGTCCCTCGGGGGGTCTCCTCATCTGGGTAAGCATTTCCCTCAACTGGTGCATAACATTTAAGCAGGTTAACAGCCCAGATATACTACGAATACTATTGAGAAATCCTAATAGGGGTCTATCCCTTGTCTTATATAATGTCTATGCTAGAGGCACGAAAAATGGGTCTATGTCATTGGTAATATCCAACCTTGAAGCGCAACAAAGAGACCATGCTGAAGGTGACCACACTTTAGTGGCGGGCGATTTTAATTGTACCTATGAGCCACTCCCTATGGAGGACATTCCAGATCTAGGTGAGGATGACAGTAGATGGGGTATTCCAGCACTAACTATCCCCCCGATAAAAAGATGGTCCCGAAGTGCTATCCAGCTAAATGCGCTGACACTAGAGTTCGGCTTAAGAGCCACGAATGGCCGCACATTTTCAGATCGCCTGGGTGCTCCTACATTCAACAGAATTAATCAAACCTCAAGAATTGATTATATTCTGTTGGATTTAAAACTTTGGGGATTGGTACAGGATATGGTAGTCTTACCTACTGTGGAAAGCGACCATAACTCGCTTTCCCTATCTTTAACCAATCCTTGGTCTAGTAATGCATTTGTAGCCTTACCCAAACGCACACACAAAATCGCTGTCTCTTCCTGCGGAAGACGCTTAAAGTGGAATAAAATTTCTACCGATGTTGCCAAACTTTCCACTATAAAAGAACTACTTATGGCCTCACAAATGGAATTAGATACTACCAACTTGGCCTTGTTAGCTGAAAAGGCAACATCCATTTTTGAGGCAGCTGTTAAGTCCATAGGGGAAGTAGTTCAGGAAAAGAGCTCTGCAGGAAGGAACTTGCCTCATTGCAAACCCAGGGGAAAGCATGATTGGTACACATCATCATGCAGACAGGCAAAGTCTCTTTTAATAGAGGCCGTTAAAGGCAAATCCCAACCCCTGATTCAGATAGCCAAGAAAGAGCATAAGAGAACATTGGCATATGCAAAAAAAGAGTGGGAAGAGGAGTACTGGCGTACTCTTAAAGAGGCCAGCTTTAAAAAAAGACCCAAAATGTTTCTGGGACACAATTATAGCCAGAAATAGACCAGACAGTGATCTTATACCATGCAATATTCCAAGTCAGGCGTGGGTCAATCACTTTTCAAAGCTTTATACTCGCCAAGACGGCCCTAATAACACTGATGCTTCCAATGTTGTTGAAGGGAGGGAAAAGGCCTTAACTATGATCCAACTAGATTGGGAGACCCACTCCGAAAAATTTGACCTTACAATAAAAGAAGTGGAGTATGCCATAAGTACCATCATGCCCCAAAAAGCTGCTGGTCCGGATGGCATTCCTGGGGACCTGCTGAGATCAGACATCCCGAAGTGGGGAAAATTCATTCACTCCCTACTCGCTGCCATCTGCAGGGGTGCTCCGATTCCCTCATCTTGGAAAGGGGCGGAGGTTGTCCCCATTTTCAAAAAAGGCACTAGAGATGATCCGTCTAATTATAGACCTATTAGTCTGCTGGACATTAGCCAAAAAGTAGTTGGTAAGGTCCTACTGGTCAGGATACTGGATTGGATAGATGAAAACAAAATCCTCTCTGACTACCAGGCAGGATTTAGAGTAGGTACTGGTACAATTGAACAAGCTTTCAGGTTGATGATGGTGTATTGGAAGGTCATGGTTATAGGCAAGGGCAGTCTTTATCTCGCTTTTATCGATTTAAAGACTTCCTTTGACCTTGTACCAAGGGAGACCCTTTGGAGAGTCCTTGCCGACATGGGAATGCCACACTACATTCTTTCGTTACTTGTCAGGCTCCACGAAAATAGTTTTGCCCAGATAAGGTGGGGCTCAGAAGGTGAAAAAACTAGCAGTATCCCGGTCGAGAGAGGGGTCCGCCAGGGATGTGTGTTAGCTCCCACCCTCTTTTCCCTTTACATCAATGGGGTGGTCAAGCACCTTCGGAAACATCCTTCAGACGCACCATCCCTGGCTGGAGAGCGTATACCTACCCTTCTCTTTGCGGACGATACGCTTTTGATATCGAAAACCCCAATAGGCCTCCAAAGACTTCTGAACAATTTTCAGTTCTTCTGTTTTGAACGGGGCCTGGTAATTAACACTGATAAGACGAAATACCTTGTGTTGAACCCCCCAATAAACACAGTACGCCCCCCTACCTTGAATGCAGAACCCTTGGGGAGGGTAGAAGTATTTGACTACCTAGGCATTAGTCTGTCTCACAAAATGCAATGGGCCCCACATCTTGACAAAATGTTGCTAACCCACAAGAGACTAACAGGAGCCCTCCTGAAAGAACAACGCTTTTGTGCAACCAGACCCATAGCTGCTGTCCTTGAAATCTACACAGCCAAAGGGGTGAGTTCTACTCTCTATGGGGCGGAGTTATGGGGCTCATGCATTACCAACGAATTGCCAAGATCAGAGAGGAAATTCTGCAGGGCGATTATGTCACTCCCGCAAGGCACTCCCATGGTCCCCTTAATGCTGGATCTAGGATGTCGCCCTATGGATGACCTAGCAAAACTTCGGCCACTCTTGCTGTGGGCACGCCTGTGGCGAGTTCAAGAACTTGGCAAATATGCGCTAGGCCTTTCAGAAATTATGTCACTACCAGGGTGGCATAAAATTAAATGGCTGAGAGACATGAAAACTTTGCTATCCAACCTGGGTCTAAATGAAGCTTGGACCAATAGATCTTCTCCCCCAAAGGCAACCCTCAAGAATCTTTATTGGAATTGGATTGCGTCCCAACGGAATACTAACGATTCTCTGGGCAGACTCACTGAGGATTTTTTGAAATTCAAGGACCTACCAATACGGGAACTCTACCTTGACATTATTGAGAAACCTTTTGATAGGGCCCTTTTTTTAAAATTTAGAGCAGGAACTCTCCCTTTGTATGCCTTTTCATCACGGTGGAAACCGCCTGCACAAACTACAGAGTTTTGCCCAGTATGCATAAACAGACCAGAGACAGTGGCGCATTTCATGTTTGAATGCGGAGAGTATGCCTTACCGAGGAAGAAATGGCTTAAACATTTATGCCGTCAGTTGGGCACTAGGCGTCACGCGGAGGCATTACGCATACTAATGTCTGATAGTTGCACTATGTATGCCTGTACTCTCGCTAAGTTTTTATCATGGGCTTGGTCCCTCAGAGCTAAAAGGCTTAAATTAACTGTTTAATTCCTTTTTAAAATAATTTATGAAATGCTTCTTTTTAATTAATACTGAAACTTTTTTAAATTGTTTGCACACAAATTCTTTATTTCTTTGTTCGCTTGCCTTTTTAAATGAATCTGTGTATTTTAAGTGAAGCTTTTATGATCATTTTTATCGAAATAAAGCCTTTTTGACTTGACTTGACCTCTTGTATTTTGTTTGCTCACAATTGTCACTATTGCCTCATGTAACTTAACGTTTGCTTTTGTAATTTGTTCATTTTTAATTTTCTCCTCATGTATCATTACTGTTCCTATTGTGAAGCGCTCTGACACCTTCGGGTAAAGTCTGCGCTATATAAAAACGCATAAAATAAATAAACAAGTCTCTCCTAGAACATTTGTAAACCAGAGTTAGGGCCAGAGCTGACAACGTCTGTACTGGGGAACCAGGTGCCAATCTCCACATTTTTGATTGGTCTTAAGGTCTGTCCAAGGTCGATGAAATAGGAATCAGTGAGTGTGGAAGTGGAAGTGTGCAAGAAAGCAATTCAAATGCGTGGCGACTGTAAAAGCCTTCCCATACGTTCTTTTGTTATGTCCTGAATAGTGCCTCACACCGCCACCCATTAGATTTTACAGCCCCCTCTTAGCGCCCACTGTGAAAGATCTATGGATAAGCAAATGACTCAGCAGACACACCCCTGCTCTGATTTACAAAGCAGCTCACGCTGGTTCCTGGTGACGAGCTCCATTGATTGATTCCGTGCAGTGCTGAAAAGGTGCTGCCATAGTATAAGTTGCAGGATAAAGGGAGCGCGCTGCCTCGGTTAAAGTCAGATCCCCATGAGTACCGGTACCCTCTTTCTTCTAGAAAAAAGTGCCGGTACTCAAGGGGAGAAAATTAAGAAGTGCCAGTACTCAGTACCGGTGAGTACCGGCCCATTTAAAGCACTGCTTAAGATACTTTCTCTTGGGCCATTAGACAGAACAGCCTTGGCCACATTTGCAAAAATCACTCACTACATTGCTTCACCAATACCTCTTCATTATATTACACCTTTGGAATTCATCTCCGGATGCTACCATCCACGTTGAAGGGAGCATCAGTTTGCTCAGTATCACATTTATTATCCAGAGTACACTGCATTTAACAAGTGGATATGCACCACCTAGCCCTGACTAAGCTTGTTATAAATGTTTTGCATATGCCAATCACCAAGCCGCTTTTGCTCATACTGATTGGGACTGGTGGGTCCATCAAGTTTCAAAGTATCCCAGTGTGTCATCCAAAGTTCACATCTATATTTATGGGACTATTTCCGAAAGAATAGTTAGCAGGAACCTTTAAAGTGACCTGAAATTTACCCTGTGATTAATGTATCTAGACTCAAACAGTAAGTGGTTCCTCCTCTTCTCCACCTCTTCCTACCATGATTGTTGGTTCCCTGAAAATGAGGCAGCTGTGATATTGGACTCTCGAATAAAGCATGGTCAGTTACAGTATTTGTTGGCTTGGAAAGGCAATGATACCTCTGAACATCTGAACAACCATTGGAAACAGCCTCCTTTGTACATGCTCTACGTTGGTGTCTGACTTTTACAAAAAATCCCCCCTCAAACCCAGTCTAGCTACTATTCCTGAATGGGGTTTCTTTGGAGGGGTACTGTCAGGCTTCAGGGTTAAGATGGAAACGAAGAGAATAGCCTGCAAACAGTCACACGACAGTGAAAAAAAGACAGACAGTCTTACACATGCACCACCTCTCGATTATGTTGAACAGAGGCTTGGAAACCATACATAATGGGCCTATGGAAACTGTCCAGGTCAGAGAGAGTCAGAGGTGGAACTTCCTGATCAGACCTTTACTCTTCTGGATCAGTGGATCTAGAATACAGTCAGCACAAAAAAGAAATTCAATCAGTACACCTTTTCCCAGAAACAGTTTGTAAGTTGCCCGACCATTAGAGGTCATCTTCTAGCTTTCTATTATATCGCTTTTGTTGTTTTCCTTCATTTTGCTAAAGGTGCACTTTGGTAAGGTATCTGCACTTTCAGGAAAAGGGCAATGCCTTCTGTCCTGCTGTGTCATGGTAGCCCGAATAGCATTTCCATTTTTTGTTTAGAAATGAGCTCTTAAAGTGGGGCTTTTTTCTGTAATACATTCACCATGATGGACTAGGAACGTTCTCAAAGTGCAGGTGAGACGCAGTTGCTTTTTTTTTGTTCATGATTGCTCTCCCTTTCACAGAGGTCACAAACAGGAAACCCCGCATCAAAAGATCTGTCTGAAACGGGAATATGTGTGACAGCAAAGGGATTTCCACCAGAAGTACAACTGATGCTGCACCACCAGAAATTAAGCCATTCTTTCACCTCTAAATGAGGCAGGCGAACTGATGAATGGGCGGAATAGTATATCCTTTGATTTTGAACATTAGCTTGGCTTCCACATTGGCACCACCGTCTACTTCAAGGCACACAACACAGGGAACATGCATATAACATGTCATTCTTTATCCCTGCTTAAATACAGCCAAATGGAAGCAGGCACCATCCTTCTCATGAGCCTCTCGGTCTCTCACTTGAGTCCATTGAGAAGTATCCTCCTTGCAGCAGCAAACTTTCTTTTTTTCTTTTTTAAATGTGTTATAGTAAGTTTTGTAGTCATGATATTGTAACAGCAACAGGTATTAGCAGTGTATTCCAGCAAGTCGTGTGCAGGATATCAGCTTAATATGACATTATAGCCGTTGTCACGCAACAGCTTCTGAATCAATGTGAAAAATCACATACACACGTATTTGAAACTATTGAAACAATGAAGTTTGCTTAGGGTATGAATATGTCAGAATGTGCAGCATGGGCTGAATCTGCCACCAGTGTGGGTCGTTCGGCAAAGATGATGCAATAACGGGATGTGTGAACAGGCGGCGCCAAGGAGGGCGACTATGTAGGCAATAGTGGCATGTGCTTGGAGCACTGGGGCACAGGACCTGTGGCAGCACTAACAAAGCGTGTGTGGGAGTTGGCATGTCGGATGCAGGTGTTACGGTGCGCCAGAACCCCTCGGAACAATAGGTCCCTTGACAGTCTCGCGAACGTGAGTCTATCTGTTTATTGTTGTGTTGTATATCATGGTGGAGGCGCAACATTTTTAGCTTCAACGTGAAGTAAAAAAGTTTCCAAGCTCCTGTCATCCCCCCCCCCCCCCACCCCCCTCCTCCCGTGTGTGTGTCCCCCAGCATCTGGAAGAGCCTAAGGGTGTTGACCTCTGCTTTCTTCCATGTTAGTAGTGTAGCCATCCAGTACTGGAGATCGGGAGTGGGGGCCTTCCACGCAATCACTCATACTTAAATAGAACAAGCATGAGGTCAATCAACTTGTGACAATGAACTTGTGACGTCGTCTATCGCCTTTCTCTCGGTGCTTGGGCCCAAAAGACAGGATTCAGGTGTGGGTTCAAGAATGTGTTCTGCTAATTCAGCCACCATAACAGTGACCTCTAGCTCTAGCCATACCTGGCATAGCGTTGGGAAATTCCACACGATGTGTTAGAATCGGGCGAGAGGTAGAGTAGGCACGGTGCACATAATGAAATTGTTTGAAGCGAAATCTAGGGTTATGAGATACGTCCTTCGCCAATTGTAATGCCCGAGACCAAGGCTTATCCGACAAGTGCTGCAACAGCTAGCATCCTTGAGATAATAAGGAAATACAAATTAATCAGATCCCACATTCAGGGAACAATACTGTCTCCCACGGTCCACCATCATTAAGCTCTGCTGCATCACTTTCAAGTCTGTGTTGGAAATGGAACCTTGTGAGCAAGTTCATGATTTCAGATGGCCTTCGTAGTACAGACAATAATTGTGCAGGACAGAGACATTTACACAAGATGCCTTCACTGCTATGCATATAGGAATATAATTCTGATGCCAATTAAGCATGGACGAATTTTGCGAATCTGGCATTCGCGAATTTTGCGAATTTGCGAACTCGCAATCCGCAAAATCCGCGAATTCTCGTGAATTTGCGGATTTTTTTTTTGTGTGTTCGCAAGGATTTTTGCCAGTTCGCGAGGGTTTTGTACCAGTTCGCAATCTGTAATTTGCTTTCTGTTGCAGTGCAATTTTTTTTTCCAGGACCTTTGTGGCCTACTTGTAGCTATTCTATGAGCCTGCTGTGAGGGTCAGAGCAGGGTCATACAATTGTTGCAACTAGCAACTGAACTGGGAATTTGCGGATTTTTTTTTTGTGTGTGTTCGCAAGGATTTCTGCCAGTTCGCGAGGGTTTTGTACCAGTTCACAATTGCGAACTTACATGTCGGCTCGCAACGGTCGCGATTATGTTCTGGTTCATCATCACAGGTTCCCAGCACCCTCTGTTTCACCCATGCCACCCTCTGGTACATCAATGCCACCCTCTGGTTCATCGTCACTGTAGATTATGGGGGGAAAAAGCAAGCACACCTGCTCTGCTTCAACTGACATGAATTAATTTGGGGTTGATTTATTAATGTGTCACTGTTTTAAAATTCCAGTCTGGCACCTGCTTCCTTATCTGTAATTTGCTTTCTGTTGCAGTGCCATTTTTTTCCAGGACCTTTGTGGCCTACTTGTAGCTATTCTATGAGCCTGCTGTGAGGGTCAGAGCAGGGTCATACAATTATTGCAACTAGCAACTGAACTCTGGAGGGGCCCCAGTCAGGAAGCACTACAGGGAATGGTTACTAATGATGAGTTTGAACTTTTGCACCTGCTGAATGCTTTCACTTTTGCAAAACTCATTTTTCTGCAGAACAGCATTACAGCAACTGTAATGCCCCAAACAAGCTTACTTGTGAAAGTTGATTTCTAATCCAAAAGTGATCCAAAGAAAGTCAAAAGGCCTCAAATCCAAAAAAGTGCAGGCAAATGTCAACGTGAGGAGTTATTCTGATAAAAATCATCATTTTCAGAAGGTCTATGCTGCTTGCTAGTGGATTTCTTGTGCAGAATTGCAATTTTTGTAATTTCGCGAGTACGAGATTGTTGCTGCCCGCCGCACCTACATGTTCGCAATTGTGAACTTACACCGCACGCCGCAAAATTGTATCACCAAGAAAAAAAAATCCGCTGCTACGAATTTGCGGATTTTCGGTAAATTTGCGAGCGTTCGCGGATTGCGAATTTACCGAAAATCCGCAAAATCCGCGAGCGTAACGGATTTTCCGCCCATGCTTAATGTCAATCTAGAAATATCCTCAGCTTCCTGAAGGTAATGCAGACTCATCCCTTCAAGGAAGGTTTAAATTCTAAGTAAACAGATCAACTGCATCATGGCCTTCTCAATTACGCAAAGTGATGGTGAAAAGGTGCCTCTAAGGGAGGCCTGTCTGAGGCTGACAATTTCACGTATGCAATTTTATTTATTTATTTATTTAGTAGTTTGTAGAGCGCACAGCTACCTCCAACGGAGGTGTCCCAGCGCTGAAGACATTATCTCGAAAGGGTCAGAGGGATGTGGAAGGGAGTGGGTAGATTAGATGAGGGAAAAAAGCCAGGTCTTGAGTTTTTTTTCGGAATAGAGGCTCTGACGTCAGGAATCTTAGCTCTATAGGAAGGTGGTTCCACAGTTTGGAGGTGGCCACTGCAAAGGCCCTTCCTCCCGTACGTGCCAGGCGGAAACGGGGCCATATCATAAGGCGGAGATGGTTGGATCTGAGGTTTCGGGGTGCTTGTGAGAACTTCATTCTACGACGCAGATAGGTAGGGCTCTAAAAGCCAGGGTTAAGGCTTTGAATTGAATGCGTAGTCTCACTGTGAGCCAATGAAGTTTGATCAGATGGGGTGAGATGGAGTGGTGGTAGGGGATGTTGCAAATCAGCCTGGCCGCTGCATTCTGGACTGTCTGTAGTTGGTTTATGAGGTACGCCGGGGCACCTGCATACAGACTATTTGCGTAGTACAAATGAGCGGTGATGAGGGCGTGGACTACTGTCTTACGAGAGTCTAGTGGCAGATAGGGGATGATTTTTTTTATCATGCGGAGCTTTCCAAAGCAAGACGAGGTGACTTTATTAATTTGAGTCTTGCAGGAGAGGGCAGTGTCAAATTGGAAGCCTAGGTTACAGGCAGCTTGGACTGGTTCCGGAGGAGGGTTGAGTTCAGTCGGCCGCCAGAGAATGGAAGGTAGGGGATTTCTGATTAAAAAATAGGACTTCAGTCTTATCTGTATTAAGTTTTGAGTTATTAACAGACATCCAGGTAGCGACTTTCATCATACAGTGGCGAAAGTTGTGGAAGGATTTTTTGGAGTGGTCTTTGAAGGAGAACACTAGTTGGGTGTCGTCAGCGTAAAAAATTACTTTGACGCCCCAGGATTCTACCACTTTTGCCAGTGGTTTTAGATACACATTGAATAGGAGCGGACTGAGGGCAGAACCTTGTGGAACGCCCCAAATCAATGGTTTCTTGGAGGAAAGAAAGGAGCCCAGCATCACTTGTTGAAATCTGTTCGTAAGGAAAGATTTAACCCAAGCGAGGGGAGTTCCGCTGACACCTACCTCTTGCAGGCGAGCAAGTAGTGTGTCATGGGAGATGGTGTCAAATGCTGCGGATAGGTCGAGGAGGACCAGCATGGCCTCCTCTCCCCTATCCGTGCATTCTCGAATCGATGCAATGAATGAGAGCTTCTTTTAGAGTTTGGCAGAGCAAGGGTTGTCCATCAACTGTGTTTTTTGCAATTTTCCCCCTGAGTGTGCTGGGTATACTCAGACGTGAGTCCCAGGCTCTCCACACCACTGGAGTCAAGCTATCCAGGCTGATGAAGGCTTATAGCCAGAAACCGGTCCTTGGATGCTTGATTCCGGTCTGGGAAAGACACGGCTTGGTAGTTCGGACTGGACTGTTCCCATGAGTCACAGGGTCAGAGCTGATTTGCATATAGCCAGTGTCTAACCCAGGGTGGTGTGGAGTGCAAAAAAACGATGGATTTAGGCCCAGATCCTTGTACTGGGGTGGATGTATGACATTGTTCTACATTCTGTCCATCAACTGTGTTTTTTGCAATTTTCACCCTGAGTGTGCTGGGTATACTCAGACGTGAGTCCCAGGCTCTCCACACCACTGGAGTCAAGCTATCCAGGCTGATGAAGGCTGATAGCCAGAAACCGGTCCTTAGATGCTTGATACCAGTCGGGAAAGACATGGCTTGGTAGTTCGGACTGGACTGTTCCCATGAGGCACAGGGTCAGAGCTGATTTGCATATAGCCAGTGTCTAACCCAGGGTGGTGTGGAGTGCAAAAAAACGATGGATTTAGGCCCAGATCCTTGTACTGGGGTGGATGTATGACATTGTTCTACATTCTGTCCATCAACTGTGTTTTTTGCAATTTTCACCCTGAGTGTGCTGGGTATACTCAGACGTGAGTCCCAGGCGCTCCACACCACTGGAGTCAAGCTATCCAGGCTGATGAAGGCTGATAGCCAGAAGCCGGTCCTTGGATGCTTGATTCCGGTCTGGGAAAGACATGGCTTGGTAGTTCGGACTGGACTGTTCCCATGAGGCACAGGGTCAGAGCTGATTTGCATATAGCCAGTGTCTAACCCAGGGTGGTGTGGAGTGCAAAAAAACAATGGATTTAGGCCCCGATCCTTGTACTGGGGTGGATGTATGACATTGTTCTACATTCTGTCCATCAACTGTGTTTTTTGCAATTTTCACCCTGAGTGTGCTGGGTATACTCAGACGTGAGTCCCAGGCTCTCCACACCACTGGAGTCAAGCTATCCAGGCTGATGAAGGCTGATAGCCAGAAACCGGTCCTTGGATGCTTGATTCCGGTCTGGGAAAGACATGGCTTGGTAGTTCGGACAGGACTGCTCCCATGAGGCACAGGGTCAGTGCTGATTTGCATATAGCCAGTGTCTAACCCAGGGTGGTGTGGAGTGCAAAAAAACGATGGATTTAGGCCCAGATCCTTGTACTGGGGTGGATGTATGACATTGTTCTACATTCTGTCCATCAACTGTGTTTTTTGCAATTTGCACTTGATCCAATGGCACACCCTTACTACGCCACTGCATACCATTATACGTGTATCCGTATGTTTTTAAGCACTGTTTGGGCATGAAAAAAGCCAATCTGATCTACTCTGAGCACTAGTGTGAGACAGCCTGCAAGCTCACTTCAGATATTGTCATAAACGGACCCCCAAGTCAATGCAGGTACGTTTATCCTGTCCCCTTTTCATCCAGGAGCGCCTGTGTTAGTAAACCTCTTGCCTAACACAACCTGGGATGTTCAGCAGAAATCCTAATTGCAGCTGGCGGTGAATACCTCGATTGCGATTACAGTCTGCGGGGGTCTGATATCGGGGGTCTTATCTCGGCGGGCCCTGTGTGGAAGCGGCATATTGGTATGACCAGTTAATATTTACTAAGAGTGAAAAATGATATTTCTGCCAAATAGCTACCACATTTGAAGATATTTGAAGAAATATAAAGTTGTTTTTAGCTTGTAACCTGTTTTTAGACATTTTTGTTTTTTTTGTACACAAAGTATTCCACCGAACTACCGATATTGCCGTTTTAAAATGGCAACATGTTTTCATTACATTACAAGCTGCGGTAAGCATTACGGTGATTGTCCTTCTTTTGTGTTCATGTCCTTTAGTGTTTGCATGCACGTGTGTTTGTCTGGGCCCTCTCCTTACCCCGCTGACTCTGTACCCTGCTGCCGGTAGACATCACGGGGAAGACCGGAAACTGCGCTCTGGCACGGCTGGCAAGCTAAAGCGCTGGAAAAAGGGACATAGCAGCGACTCCCACCCTGCCGCCAGACAGCACCGCGAGGCTGCAAGGAGAAGCATTTTCAGTCGTCCTGCAGGTAGGAGAATTAACACTTGGTGGTTCGTGGAAAGTTGGATGTACCAGCGGTTTTCTTACTGGTCCCTTAATACACGAGGTGGTGTTAAATTTTGGAGCATTCGCTGGCGTTTGAAGCACATACATGGAGAATTTATTGAGTGGCACTGACTATAGAAACGGTCACTGTCATTTAGAGCATGATCCGGGTTCATTCATACTTCACTCCATGTCATTTTTAGCCTTGGGCTTCCAGTCTCAGTATAATGTGCTATGGTATTGGGTGCTATATAGCGTTTACTACTCCCGACGATGCACCGAAGCACTTTGCCGGCTCATAGCGACCGTAGAAATGTCACTATGCTCAAAAAGTTAGTGTCTCTATCTGATTATCACAATATTATCA
Organism: Lissotriton vulgaris; assembly: GCF_964263255.1. Classification (NCBI taxonomy): domain Eukaryota; kingdom Metazoa; phylum Chordata; class Amphibia; order Caudata; family Salamandridae; genus Lissotriton; species Lissotriton vulgaris. The sequence goes on along the minus strand of NW_028252230.1, from coordinate 8,883 downwards.
TTTGCATCGTAAGCAATGTATGGCAGATGTCGTGCTGTTGGCAGTTTGTAATGCTGCTATATCACTTTAAATGACTGTTTTAGAAGCACTGTCATGCCAATTTGTCAAGTATTTGAAACTTTTTGGTATGCTTCCTCGCATCCATTTCCCTCATTTGGTTTTTATCTCAGCCCTCACCTCTTTCTCACGTACGACTCTTTCACTTTTTTTATTTTCTTTCTTGCCATTTTTTCCTTTCCTTCCTTTAACTCCATTTCTGTCTTCTCTTTTTCCTTTTTTTTCTCTCCATGCACACCATCTCTCCGTTCTCACTCTCTACAATCTGAGGGGACGTCCCGTGCCTTTGTGGCTTTGCCTAATCCATTTACCTCTCCCCGGGAGGTGACAGATGCCTGGATTGTGTGCTTCCTGTTGTTTTGCTTCTTCCATGACAGTGCAAGCCTCCTCACACTGCCCACCAGTGCATATCACCCCTTTTTCAGTCTGATGGGAATGTGCTCATTCAGTTCGTGGCCTCTCTCGCAAGTGTCAGTTTCGTGTCTCTTGTGAGAGTGAATCTGGCAGGGAGAGTTAGTCCCAACAATAACTTGTGTCTGTAGATTAGTAGATTCACAAGTTGTAGTAACCACACAGCCCTCGAGTGCCATCTTCTTCCAGCTGGGGTTGAGGGAGGGAGTAGAAGTAGCTGCAGGCGGTCAGCATGGATATGCCTTTCCAAACTGTGGGTCAGTCTGAGGTCACGGAGAGAGGACAGCAAGCAAGGGCCTGATGCATAATAGAAACATGGGTCTGAGCTCTGGACAGACAGGAACAGACACTACTGCCAATGACTGCTCTCTCTGCCATTTGGACAGTATGACAAAGAGGGGGCTGTTGTGCCCAACCGGCTACCCTGAGCACGCTATCAGGTAGCCAGCCTTGCACTCATATTGTAATGAATCAATTTGTGCAGACTGTGAACGCCTCAGGGCTCAGTTCAGTAAATGTGATGGCCTTGTAGTGGAATGTGTGTGGCTCTGTGTGTGTGGCTCTGTCTGTGTGTGTGTGGCTCTGTCTGTGTGTGTGTGGCTCTGTCTCTGTGTGTGTGGCTCTGTCTCTGTGTGTGTGGCTCTGTCTCTGTGTGTGTGGCTCTGTGTGTGTGTGTGTGTGTGTGTGTGGCTCTGTCTGTGTGTGTGGGGCTCTGTCTGTGTGTGTGGGGCTCTGTCTGTCTGTGTGTGTGGGGCTCTGTCCGTGTGTGTGGGGCTCTGTCCGTGTGTGGGGGGCTCTGTCCGTGTGTGTGGGGCTCTGTCTGTGTGTGTGTGTGTGGGGGGCTCTGTCTGTGTGTGTGTGTGGGGCTCTGTCTGTCTGTGTGTGTGGGGCTCTGTCTGTCTGTGTGTGTGGGGCTCTGTCTGTGTGTGTGGGGCTCTGTCTGTATGTGTGGGACTCTGTCTGTGTGTGTGGGGCTCTGTCTGTGTGTGTGGGGCTCAATCTGTGTGTGTGGGGCTCTGTCTGTGTGTGTGTGGGCTCTGTGTGTGTGTGTGTGGCTCTGTCTGTGTGTGTGTGGCGCTCTGTGTGTGTGTGTGGCACTCTGTGTGTGTGTGTGTGGCGCTCTGTGTGTGTGTGTGTAGCGTGTAGCGCTCTGTGTGTGTGTAGTTCTGTGTGGATAGCTTTTTTTCGGGCTATCAGCCTTCATCCAGGCTGATGAAGGCTGATAGCCCGAACCCGGGCCTTGGATGCCTGATTCCGGTCTGGGAAAGACATGGCTTGGTAGTTCGGACTGGACTGTTCCCATGAGGCACAGGGTCAGAGCTGATTTGCATATAGCCAGTGTCTAACCCAGGGTGGTGTGGAGTGCAAAAAAACGATGGATTTAGGCCCAGATCCTTGTACTGGGGTGAATGTATGACATTGTTCTACATTCTGTCCATCAACTGTGTTTTTTGCAATTTTTACCCCGAGTGTGCTGGGTATACTCAGACGTGAGTCCCAGGCTCTCCACACCACTGGAGTCAAGCTATCCATTCCAGGCTGATGAAGGCTGATAGCTAGAAACCGGTCCTTGGATGCTTGATTCCGGTCTGGGAAAAACATGGCTTGGTAGTTCGGACTGGACTGTTCCCATGAGGCACAGGGTCAGAGCTGATTTGCATATAGCCAGTGTCTAACCCAGGGTGGTGTGGAGTGCAAAAAAACAATGGATTTAGGTCCAGATCTTTGTACTGGGGTGGATGTATGACATTGTTCTACATTCTGTCCATCAACTGTGTTTTTTGCAATTTTCACCCTGAGTGTGCTGGGTATACTCAGACACGAGTCCCAGGCTCTCCACACCATTGGAGTCAAGCTATCCAGGCTGATGAAGGCTGATAGCCCGAAACCGGTCCTTGGATGCTTGATTCCGGTCTGGGAAAGACATGGCTTGGTAGTTCGGACTGGACTGTTCCCATGAGGCACAGGGTCAGAGCTGATTTGCATATAGCCAGTGTCTAACCCAGGGTGGTGTGGAGTGCAAAAAAACAATGGATTTAGGCCCAGATCCTTGTACTGGGGTGGATGTATGACATTGTTCTACATTCTGTCCATCAACTGTGTTTTTTGCAATTTTCACCCTGAGTGTGCTGGGTATACTCAGACGTGAGTCCCAGGCTCTCCACACCACTGGAGTCAAGCTATCCAGGCTGATGAAGGCTGATAGCCAGAAACCGGTCCTTGGATGCTTGATTCCGGTCTGGGAAAGACATGGCTTGGTAGTTCGGACAGGACTGCTCCCATGAGGCACAGGGTCAGTGCTGATTTGCATATAGCCAGTGTCTAACCCAGGGTGGTGTAGAGTGCAAAAAAACGATGGATTTAGGCCCAGATCCTTGTACTGGGGTGGATGTATGACATTGTTCTACATTCTGTCCATCAACTGTGTTTTTTGCAATTTGCACTTGATCCAATGGCACACCCTTACTACGCCACTGCATACCATTATACGTGTATCCGTATGTTTTTAAGCACTGTTTGGGCATGAAAAAAGCCAATCTGATCTACTCTGAGCACTAGTGTGAGACAGCCTGCAAGCTCACTTCAGATATTGTCATAAACGGACCCCCAAGTCAATGCAGGTACGTTTATCCTGTCCCCTTTTCATCCAGGAGCGCCTGTGTTAGTAAACCTCTTGCCTAACACAACCTGGGATGTTCAGCACAAATCCTAATTGCAGCTGGCGGTGAATACCTCGATTGCGATTACAGTCTGCGGGGGTCTGATATCGGGGGTCTTATCTCGGCGGGCCCTGTGTGGAAGCGGCATATTGGTATGACCAGTTAATATTTACTAAGAGTGAAAAATGATATTTCTGCCAAATAGCTACCACATTTGAAGATATTTGAAGAAATATAAAGTTGGTTTTAGCTTGTAACCTGTTTTTATACATTTTTGTTTTTTTTGTACACAAAGTATTCCACCGAACTACCGATATTGCCGTTTTAAAATGGCAACATGTTTTCATTACATTACAAGCTGCGGTAAGCATTACGGTGATTGTCCTTCTTTTGTGTTCATGCCCTTTAGTGTTTGCATGCACGTGTGTTTGTCTGGGCCCTCTCCTTACCCCACTGACTCTGTACCCTGCTGCCGGTAGACATCACGGGGAAGACCGGAAAACTGCGCTCTGGCACGGCCGGCAAGCTAAAGCGCTGGAAAAAGGGACATAGCAGCGACTCCCACCCTGCCGCCAGACAGCACCGCGAGGCTGCAAGGAGAAGCATTTTCAGTTGTCCTGCAGGTAGGAGAATTAACACTTGGTGGTTCGTGGAAAGTTGGATGTACCAGCGGTTTTCTTACTGGTCCCTTAATACACGAGGTGGTGTTAAATTTTGGAGCATTCGCTGGTGTTTGAAGCACATACATGGAGAATTTATTGAGTGGCACTGACTATAGAAACGGTCACTGTCATTTAGGGCATGATCCGGGTTCATTCATACTTCACTCCATGTCATTTTTAGCCTTGGGCTTCCAGTCTCAGTATAATGTGCTATGGTATTGGGTGCTATATAGCGTTTACTACTCCCGACGATGCACCGAAGCACTTTGCCGGCTCATAGCGACCGTAGAAATGTCACTATGCTCAAAAAGTTAGTGTCTCTATCTGATTATCACAATATTATCATTTGCATCGTAAGCAATGTATGGCAGATGTCGTGCTGTTGGCAGTTTGTAATGCTGCTATATCACTTTAAATGACTGTTTTAGAAGCACTGTCATGCCAATTTGTCAAGTATTTGAAACTTTTTGGTATGCTTCCTCGCATCCATTTCCCTCATTTGGTTTTTATCTCAGCCCTCACCTCTTTCTCACGTACGACTCTTTCACTTTTTTTATTTTCTTTCTCGCCATTTTTTCCTTTCCTTCCTTTAACTCCATTTCTGTCTTCTCTTTTTCCTTTTTTTTCTCTCCATGCACACCATCTCTCCGTTCTCACTCTCTACAATCTGAGGGGACGTCCCGTGCCTTTGTGGCTTTGCCTAATCCATTTACCTCTCCCCGGGAGGTGACAGATGCCTGGATTGTGTGCTTCCTGTTGTTTTGCTTCTTCCATGACAGTGCAAGCCTCCTCACACTGCCCACCAGTGCATATCACCCCTTTTTCAGTCTGATGGGAATGTGCTCATTCAGTTCGTGGCCTCTCTCGCAAGTGTCAGTTTTGTGTCTCTTGTGAGAGTGAATCTGGCAGGGAGAGTGAGTCCCAACAATAACTTGTGTCTGTAGATTAGTAGATTCACAAGTTGTAGTAACCACACAGCCCTCGAGTGCCATCTTCTTCCAGCTGGGGTTGAGGGAGGGAGTAGAAGTAGCTGCAGGCGGTCAGCATGGATATGCCTTTCCAAACTGTGGGTCAGTCTGAGGTCACGGAGAGAGGACAGCAAGCAAGGGCCTAATGCATAATAGAAACATGGGTCTGAGCTCTGGACAGACAGGAACAGACACTACTGCCAATGACTGCTCTCTCTGCCATTTGGACAGTATGACAAAGAGGGGGCTGTTGTGCCCAACCGGCTACCCTGAGCACGCTATCAGGTAGCCAGCCTTGCACTCATATTGTAATGAATCAATTTGTGCAGACTGTGAATGCCTCAGGGCTCAGTTCAGTAAATGTGATGGCCTTGTAGTGGAATGTGTGTGGCTCTGTGTGTGTGGCTCTGTCTGTGTGTGTGTGGCTCTGTCTCTGTGTGTGTGGCTCTGTCTCTGTGTGTGTGGCTCTGTCTCTGTGTGTGTGGCTCTGTCTCTGTGTGTGTGGCTCTCTGTGTGTGTGTGTGTGTGTGTGTGTGTGTGGCTCTGTCTGTGTGTGTGGGGCTCTGTCTGTGTGTGTGGGGCTCTGTCTGTCTGTGTGTGTGGGGCTCTGTCCGTGTGTGTGGGGCTCTGTCCGTGTGTGTGGGGCTCTGTCCGTGTGTGTGGGGCTCTGTCTGTCTGTGTGTGTGTGTGTGGGGCTCTGTCTGTGTGTGTGTGTGGGGCTCTGTCTGTGTGTGTGTGTGGGGCTCTGTCTGTCTGTGTGTGTGGGGCTCTGTCTGTCTGTGTGTGTGGGGCTCTGTCTGTGTGTGTGGGGCTCTGTCTGTATGTGTGGGACTCTGTCTGTGTGTGTGGGGCTCTGTCTGTGTGTGTGGGGCTCAATCTGTGTGTGTGGGGCTCTGTCTGTGTGTGTGTGGGCTCTGTGTGTGTGTGTGTGGCTCTGTCTGTGTGTGTGTGGCGCTCTGTGTGTGTGTGTGGCACTCTGTGTGTGTGTGTGTGTGGCGCTCTGTGTGTGTGTGTGTAGCGTGTAGCGCTCTGTGTGTGTGTAGTTCTGTGTGGATAGCTTTTTTTCGGGGTATCAGCCTTCATCCAGGCTGATGAAGGCTGATAGCCCGAACCCGGGCCTTGGATGCCTGATTCCGGTCTGGGAAAGACATGGCTTGGTAGTTCGGACTGGACTGTTCCCATGAGGCACAGGGTCAGAGCTGATTTGCATATAGCCAGTGTCTAACCCAGGGTGGTGTGGAGTGCAAAAAAACGATGGATTTAGGCCCAGATCCTTGTACTGGGGTGAATGTATGACATTGTTCTACATTCTGTCCATCAACTGTGTTTTTTGCAATTTTTACCCCGAGTGTGCTGGGTATACTCAGACGTGAGTCCCAGGCTCTCCACACCACTGGAGTCAAGCTATCCATTCCAGGCTGATGAAGGCTGATAGCCAGAAACCGGTCCTTGGATGCTTGATTCCGGTCTGGGAAAAACATGGCTTGGTAGTTTGGACTGGACTGTTCCCATGAGGCACAGGGTCAGAGCTGATTTGCATATAGCCAGTGTCTAACCCAGGGTGGTGTGGAGTGCAAAAAAACAATGGATTTAGGTCCAGATCTTTGTACTGGGGTGGATGTATGACATTGTTCTACATTCTGTCCATCAACTGTGTTTTTTGCAATTTTCACCCTGAGTGTGCTGGGTATACTCAGACATGAGTCCCAGGCTCTCCACACCATTGGAGTCAAGCTATCCAGGCTGATGAAGGCTGATAGCCCGAAACCGGTCCTTGGATGCTTGATTCCGGTCTGGGAAAGACATGGCTTGGTAGTTCGGACTGGACTGTTCCCATGAGGCACAGGGTCAGAGCTGATTTGCATATAGCCAGTGTCTAACCCAGGGTGGTGTGGAGTGCAAAAAACAATGGATTTAGGCCCAGGTCCTTGTATTGGGGTGAATGTATGACATTGTTCTACATTCTGTCCATCAACTGTGTTTTTTGCAATTGGATCAAGTGCAAGCAGTGAAAAGCTGTTGGTTAGGTTATAAAAATACAACATTAATCAGGGATTAATGGGCCCCCAGGCCGCTGTACCATTGGTAGTTACACCCTGATGTCTATTCGTATAGCGCACCCATGCGCATATTGACGCTGAATAACAGATGTCTGTTGCTACCTATTTTATCGTCCTCAGAAGGATGAAAGGGCGAGTGGACACGCCGGGATTTGAACTTGTGTCAAACACAGGCCCCTAGAGTGGGCACATTAGTACCCTAAGCCACCAGACCTGGCTTTTGCTGGATGCAATGAAAAGGCAAGGACTACTCGAATCCCTGTTGGGGGCGAGTGACACCTGCTAATGACAGTGCTTAGAAAAGGCATAAAAAAAACATGGTATTACATGAGGCAGTCGGAGCTTTCTGCCTTATGCTCCTGTCATCTGTGTGCGTCACCATCGGACATTCCTATCTTTTTAGCCGACAGACACATTTCAGGGAACCTTGGGGGGGGGGGGTCAGCGAGGACAATGGGGAAGCTGAGCAGCGGCTGCTGCAGGCACTTGTGATCTGATGGAAATACCGGGTGTCGGAGGGGCTCGCTCAGTGTGAGGAGATATTCCACCAGATACAGTTGAAGCCCGGCAGCATTTCACACCAGTACGGAACATGTGAGCGGTGGGGGAGGGCCGTGGGCAGCGTGGAGGAGCGCGGACTCGGGGGAGCTGTAAGAACAGTGGAGGAGTCGGCTCTGCGGGGCTGGCTGGCAAGGGGTAGCCATAGTCTGCTGATGCACAGTGGGGGACAGAGCAGGCGCATGACTTCAGTGGGAGGTTTGGTGGGGAGAGGGCCTCTTGCCATCTCGCCCGCACTCACTTGTTACACGGCTGTTGCTCAGTTCTCTGCCCCCCACAGCCCCCCGCGTTTGCACGGCCTCCAAGTATACCACCACCCACCTACTTGAACTCACAAAGATGTCAGTAGCCAACCAAGAGTCACGTCAGATGCCAGCTGCCTATGTGCGACTCACGTACAAGAGAGGATTTTATAAAGATATTCTCAAATGCTGTAGTCCGAGGTGCTGTCAAATGCAGTGATGAAGGAAACGGAGGCACAGTAAAATAAGCTAATTGACACCGATCACACAGTTTGTTCAACTGAGGCAAAGAAGACGGGACTGAAGATTTCCTGGATTCACACTGCGCCATTCACTCATTAGACTTTCATGAAAGTGCTTGCACTGTGAAAGCTATCCGTGTGGGTGGAGGCGGACCCTCTGCAGCAAGACAGCAGGGAAAGAGCACAGACTGAATGGGACAGGGTGAATACAGAGGTCACAACATAGTTTTGAGGAGGCAAAAGGGAGGGAGGGGTGGGGGCCCGGGGAAGCGGCAGAGCGCGACAGAGGAGAGCTGCGGCAGAGGGGGGGAGGCGAGAGCGCGGCTGGTGGACACACTATTCTATCTGCCAATATATAAATGTATTCTTTGTCTTGGACATACTGCTTCCCTAAGGTTCTCACAGAGAGAAGAGCGGGAACATAGTTATGGGAACGAGTGAGTGACTCAAAAGGAAGAGCACAGACTGAATGGGACAGGGTGAAAAGGGAGGTCACAACATAATTTTAAGGAGGCGGGAGGGAGGGGTGGGGGCCGGTGGAGCGGCAGATCATGACGGAGGAGAGCTGCAGCAGAGGGAGGGGGGGGGCGAGAGCGCGACGGAGGAGGGCAGAGGGAAGGGGGGAGGCGAGCGGAGCCCAGCAGCTCCTTAAAACAGAAGGGAAGGGATGCGAGCAGCTCCGGAAACACCACCACGTTTCTCCGAGGCAAGGCGGAAATGCCTCGGAGAAACACACGGCCATTTTCGGATTCAGGGGCGTGTTCGGTGTCCTCAGAATGGGCGTGGCCTAAAAGTGGAAAGAAGAACACACCTCCAAATCCGAAAAGGACGGAGCCTATTCGGAGGGACAGCTCTCTCCTCCAATGGCTGGCCTCCGTTTAGGAAGCCAGCCAATGGTAGAGAGGCAAAAACAGAGGCGGGACAAATAGTCCTCTCTAAGAGACATTAAATCTCAGTACTTCCAGTTCTGCCTTCGGCAGACCGGATATTACCTCGACCTAAAAAGTTTGCATTCTCTGATGA